>NC_134354.1:732691670-732716670 GCF_048569485.1 Anomaloglossus baeobatrachus
AGTCCCATAACCAATGTAGCAGAAAACTTGGCACTCAGTGTGCAGTGGTGGTAGAGTGTCTCTGTTTCCTAGGAGAGGCAAGCGTTACACCCCAGAAAACACTAACGCTTGCCTCTCTTAGGAAAGAAGAGTCACTCTACCACCACTGCCCACTGAGGAAGGTCCATTACGACCGGAACGTTTGTGCAAGGTAGTGTCTTGGAATAAAAATCACAGTTCTTTCACATAAACTCCTGAGTGCCAAGTTTTCTGTTCACCATCTGTGTTCTTCTAACTTCACGTTTGAGGAAAACTAAAGCCCCTTTTACTCAGGCTGATAAATGGCCAAACAATCTGTCGGAAGAATACTCATTCCTGATTATTGGCAAGTGTAAAGTGTTGCAGATTCCAGCTTTCAGCAGAACTATTCAGCACTTAGATGTTGTGGAAGGATGAAATGTTTCACTTAAAACAATGAGCAATGGTTATTTGCAGCATCGGAATGTGCAGCATACAGGAGAAACTGGCACGAACAAAAGAGGTCACATTGTTGATGAGTGTGCACTGTACTAACTATTAGTTAAGAGTGCTATATGCTGTCCACTCCTCATAGTCTCCAGCATAAGCCCACAGCTGTTGTATACTCACTCTTACAATACTATGGTAGAGATCAGCCAACTAACAAGCGACTTACATAGTCTTTGAGGGTCTAAAAATCATCATTGTTGTTGGCAGCACATTTCCCAGTGTGAACAGGGAATGAGTTGATAATAAAACATAAGCCTTACAGGAGCCAAACGATCATGTCAATGATTCATCCTCATACAGTTTGTATAAATTGTGTCATGCCTGTATTAAAAGGACCTATAAAAGATCAACCTAAGCCAGTTATGGGAAGGTTTTTGCCTTTATAAATCTGGTATGGGCACGTGGGTGGAAGAATATATTAACAAGAAAATTCACTGAGTGTAGATTTTTCAGCCAGTAACACTTTGAGGGCTGAATTGATGTCCCTTAATGTAATCAAGTTGTTAACAGTGCTATAGCATGAAGGCATGATACCAGCCTTACTAATCTAATCCTGGTAATGAAGGGATCAAGAACATCCATGTCCAGCTCATCATTTATTCAGTCATGTAGATCTGTTGCTCAGAAACAGCGGAATACCAAGGAATATTCAATGAACCGTGAGTTACCCCCCTCACAGAGACAGCGGCGATGCCGGATAAGCCGGTTATAAAATGACTGCTGAATGTCACAGTGTTGGGGTTAGATCCAGCCTTAGGCTTTTGCTATGCTGGGAATCAGTCCATGGCAATGCAAACATAATTAGGAGCATATATTGATTTACTTCTGTCTGGTAGGATCACAAATTATCAATGTCTGGTGCGCTTGCTGCATGTTGTGTTTGTGAACAGTTAGGATAGGAGAAGGTTAACTCGAATAGTATAGAAGGGGGCACCAAACTGTGTGAACAAGCTTCGAAAAGTAGGACATACTTCTAATATCTCACCAGAATGTATGATCGTTACAGATATGCATGCAAGATACAATAAACTGCATATAACTATAATTAAAAAACAAAAAAAAAAACCCACGCACCTTTCATTTTGCCCTGCCGAGACTTTTTTGCATTGTTCATGGCTTGTTTCTTTTGGTCTTCTGATATTTCCATTCCTAAGAGAAAGACGAAACCCATAAGCGTTACAATAGATCAGTATAAAGTGGAGCCAATAGTGAGCATTATGTGGCATCCTGGTGACACACGGGTCACTTTGCGGCTTTTTCCTATATAAGTGTATATATATATGTTCTGTATACCTTCCCTTCATATTAAGTGGTTTGCAATGGTCAGAAGAAAGGATTGTTTGGTGCCTGTCTTCCACACGAGGCCTTTGTGCCAGGATTGTAGAAATTAACGCTGCCTATGCCAAGACCAAATGTTTGCCTAATGCCAAACATGGGGTACAATTTTAAATTTTACTACAAGACCTTCCTGAATACATGTGATATAGTAGAAGAACAATGGAGCTAGATAATCAAGTAAAGGCCTATTCACATCATGATTGATCCACATTTGTGATTTCATCGGTGGTTCCTTCGAAACCCCCCCAAAAAGGAGATTTGGACAGATCCCCAACAGAGCCAGTAATTTCATACTCCACCTGGCCTCAGGTCCAGCTATGTCCTTTTTAGGAGGACAAACAAGTGAAGTCTACCACACTATTGTGTCCACCTAAAAGATAATCGGTGCAATGGAAGCCAGAAGGGTTTCATAGTGATTCTGTCTGCCTCATCTTAGTAAATGGATCCACCAGTTCTGTGTCCAAGTCTCTTTTTTGGGGGGTTTCAGACAAAACTCACATGATGTGTACAAAACATCATATGGACAGATCCTAAATACATGAAAATCCTGTATTTATATACGATTGATTGAATCCACAGAACGTTATAATCATGTGGCTGAAACGAACACCAAGCCAAACATTATAGAATAAGGATAACATCTAGTAAAGAAACAAAAGCATAGAGGACCCAGTCCCTTGGAGCTCACAGTCAATCATCATATACATCAAATGTGATAGATCAAACTCCGGTCATGGTCGTGAAATGATGCCTCGTGTCGGAGCCAAACTAGCAGAGGACCCACCGGGGCACAAAAGCTAAGCTTGAGAATTCGGGCATGTTTTAGACCTGAATTCCTATACAATTTTTTTTTTTTTAAAAAAAGAGTAAAATCTCTTTTAGCCCACCACAATCAACAAAAGGATCCAAGTACATCAGATACAGCATAAGACACATCCAAAGAGTAGAATAATATAGTTACCAGTGGTGAAGAGAATATAAGGAATTGCCAAGTGCTGTCTCATACTTGCTGGCAAATGTAATGTGAAGAATCCAGGTAAACTGATGCCTTCTAGCATGGGATGTCATTTATATACAGATTACAGGAGGAGGAGATTACACTATATTATAGAATTGCTTCTTTGGGAAAATTCCGGATGTCAGAACATTCCAGGAAGAGATCCCCCTCCACACGGCAATACCTTCCTACCAGAGATGAAGGTGACTCAGGGTTGTGAAAATCCAGCATTTCCAAGCAATGTTTTCCATTGCTAGTCAAGGCAACAAATGATCCACAGCTTACACACAGTTGCGTGGTTATTTTTTCTGCAACCGCTGAGGTGTACTCAGAAATGTCCAATACTTTGGGAATCACTCACGAAAATGTATAAAAAAAAAAAAAAGGAAAAAGAAAAAAGTAAAAACCTACTAAAAGACGAGACGGCAACTATCACATCAACAAATAGTCGTCACAACGTTCAGGGAAGTCTCTTGGAAAATATTGGGTGGGAGATCATACACAACGGTGAGTAAAACTAATGAAAGCTAAGGTAGTGCTGGTGGTTTTTGGTCCAAAAAGACTCAAAAAGTGTCCAAACAAAACCCCGTCACCCTAAAAAAGCAGCTTGGCACTGTCTGAAGACCATAGCGAATTAGGACATCATAATATGCTGCCTAATCTAATGGCATCATATTACAACTATGGGTTTGTACTCTTCGTAGCCAAAGTGGAACGTAAAAATAGAGTGCAGTTTAGCTCCAAGGAGGTGAAAGTATTCAATGGACACGTAATTAATGGTGTATTCACATGGAAAGTGTCCAAATCAATCCTAACTCCTTAGGGTGCTGTGTGACTTACGATACCAGGTGTATAAGTTAGTGATGGGCGGTCCTGGACTGTAAAAATCGGTGGGCGGGGGAAGCAGTGAATATGGATGACCAATAATGAGCGGTCCCGGAAGAAGAATAAGCTGACTGGAAGAAGTTATAGCCCCGCCGGAGACTCGGTAAGTATGAAGCGCTTGCTATCCCTTCTACCACCATTTTTAAGCACCGTATTGTCCCCATAGACTTATATGGGGACCAGCATCTGGCCAGATATCCAGGATCAATTAAGGGCCGGACCCAGATTTTTTTTTTTAATACGGTTAGGTCCACCAGCCCCGGTTATCTGCGAGGCCGCCCATCACTAGTATTGACTTGTAGTTCGGAAGAAGTGATTAGCTTCAATATGCTATTATTAATCCGTATTATTTTGTCAGTACCTAATTGTTTGAAAGGTTTATTGGCACATCACGGACTCAAGGCTTTTTAGCTGGTGGATACCCTATAATAATTCTTTCCTTATTAACCTGCTCTGACTTCTTTCTTCTAGATAAAGCAATGGACATTATATTAGACATATAAATTGCTAAATATTATGGGGAATATATATATGTCAGGAGTACTGTAAATAATATCAAGGCGTAAACATTAGTAGAACAAGCCACGTATCCATGCAAGTCACAAGTGGGTGCAAGTGCTTTGAAGTCTTGAAAGCTAGTGATTAGAAAGTATGATCGTATATTTTACTCAATTGATCATATAGCTTATCACGTAAATCCACCTTAGTCTAAAAGTGTTAACATTCGATATCTAATTTTGTACATTTTACAGTAAAACCTTCAATCACGGATGAGGGTCCATTACCTAAGACCTCAATGATGGATTAAATGTATATTGTACTTATTAATAATGAGCGAACACTAAAATCTTGAGTGCTCGTTACTTGAATCGAGCAGGTCGGATGCTCTGACGAGTTTGACTTGAGTAACGAATATAATGGAAGCCAATGATTGGGCAGTTCGGCTCTTCGCCCGCAGCCAGCCATAATAGCATTTTTGGGGAGGCGGAGTGTTTTTTTTTTTTTTTTTGCATTATCCAATCTTGTTGTTTTACCGCCAGTGAGAGCCAGAGACTGCAAGCGGCTCTCACTGGGGTACTGGCTCCAAACATTCACTGATGGGAGCTGACGTTTTGTGTTGAATGTTTCACAAACGAGAAATCAGAGCACCCGCGATATTCAGCAGAGCACCACGAGTACCCAAGGACCCTTATGCTTGATTGAGTATTGAACAGAAGTGAACACGCTCGCTCATCATTGGTGGGTTCTTCGATATGACGTTTGTGCATGGTCTGACGCAAAGAGTCGGTTCCTTTTGGTGAAGGTTGCGAGCCGGCAACACAGGTGGAGGTGCTTATGTGGCGCCCCTGAGGCTTCCGTCGCCACAGGAACATTGCACCCCATCTAGCGGTGTGATGTCCCATCCTGGGTAAGGAAAGGGGTGAACGCCGGTCCATAGGCAAATTTGCACTACACCATTGTTAGGTACACACAGGGACCAGGGACAGTGGCAGCAACCCTCCCATGCTTCATGCTGGGAGGGGCCGTAAGACCCATCCCTACTCCCATAGAGTGGTAGCTTAGCAACTGGGGGGTGGGAGGAGCCACCCGAGAGCAGAGTAGTAAGGAAGGTCAAGTTTAGAGAGTGAGTTGCAGGCAGAGAAAGAGGAAGTAGCCTGAGAGAGGAGAGCTGAAAGAAGTGCTCTAGTCTGTCAGGAGCAAGAAGAGGAAAGTGACGCTTCCTGGTGAAGACCCTGGGACCCAGTAGGTCCAGGTGACACCAAGTAGAACAGAAGGGATTCCAGGGCCACAGACAGCTTTCAAGCGTGTGGCCTGTTCCACGAAGTCAATAGGTGGAGGGATCAGGCCGCACACAGGGGACGGTCCCTAGAAGCTGGAGGACGCGAAATCAGTTCCAAAAGGCAAAAACCGAGGTCCCGGGTGGCTGCAAGCGCCCAGGGCCACAGCCCACAGCAGAACCTCTGGAAAGGGGGTAGAACACCCACTAGGAAAGCCCCCGGCCTGGAGGCTGTAGTGGAGGCCAAGCCAGGGCCATCCATAAAAGGCGAGGCTTAGAAGACGACCGAGAAAAGAGACACGTTAGAGGGGTGCACCGGCTTTTGCCCCTAGATCTACCCAGGATCGGCGGAGGTACCTGAAAGTGGGTCTCAGCAGTCCAGAGGCACCAGTGTGCACCAACCAGGAACTGTGAGTAAACACCTTGAAATTGCACCCTCTGGAGTTGCCTCAGTTATTTCGCCTGCATAGACTTCCATCACTGCATAGACACTTACAAGCACCAACTGTGCCCCGGGGTACCGCTCCACCTGTGGGGAGCAGGACCATCCAAGCTGCCATTCCACCAGCCTCGGAGGCCCCATACAGCAGCGGCGGCTTAATAGCCGCAAACCACAGGTGGCGTCACGAATATAAACTATAAATCACCCCCAACACTGAAGCCATATTAATTAACTCCCGCCAGGGTCACGGAGTCGGGCCCCCGCCACCACTGATGACCCCCGGACTAGTCCGGCCCGGCACTGGGTGTCCCATAGCCCTGGGGTGGGCGAGTCACTTACTATCTTTGAATGGCTCTCATTGGGAGTAAAATCAACATGTTCGTATGGTGTGTGGGGCAAACAAAAAACCCCACACTCCTTCCTCCGGAAATGCTCTGTTTGTGTCTGGCTGTACGTGGGTGGAGAGCTAAACTGCCGAATTATTGACTTCGATTAAACTCGTTACTTGAGTTGAACTTGTCCGAGCTGCTCAACTACAGTAAAGAGCAATCAAGGATTTAAGTGCTCGCTCATAATTGATAACTCCCCAATAGAGTGCTTGGTTGGAGAAAGCAGTAAACTTGGTAGTGATGTACACTGGATCTGTGCAAAATGCCACTAGAGGAGTGGTGATGATCCGGTGGGCATCACTAAAGTCTGTTGAATATAGAAATAAAGTCATTGGAGTGCACTCACCACTGTTTTATCCATGTCCTTTGGCTTGGGAACCCATTGTATGACTGCTGCATGTGGCCAACATTCATGCCCAAGTGCAGTCACAATCGAGTGCATCAGTGTGCGGTAACATAAAGATGCCGCCTGCAAAGTTATGTGCTTTTTTTGCCTATACAGGTGGGTGTAACTGTTCTCTGCATGTAGTTATGCAGTGAGTGAATACAGCTCAATATATGTTTTATACATCACAGCTCTGGCAGGGATTAGTTGTTCACAGATTTTACTGTATTTGCACAGGGTGCATAACCCCATAAATACACCTTCTAAAGGTCCAGGGGAAGGTATTGTCATCAGGTTCCTTCTCCATGGGTGTTTTCTAGATTAGCTAAACCTAATGCTTTGGGGAATGCTTAGATGCTAGACTACAAATAGATGGAGCACAGAACTCTCAAGTGAACTAAGGTCTTGTCCTTGACTTTTGTAGGCTTTAAATGGTTAGCAAATAGGTTGGGTTCTTTTAGTGATGAAGATTTCCAACAGCATCTCAGTGAACACTTTTTTTTATGGCATTTGCGTAACAAAACCAAACTTACCCATATCTTTGTCTTCCTGGACTCGCTTTCTTTCATCTAGGAATGCTTGGAGCCATCTCTGCTTGTCCTCTGTTTTTTTGGCACAAAATAAATGCACTTCGTCGGTTTGCCTATTCACCATTTTGAAAGCATTCTTAATGTTAAGATTGAAGTCCCTGTCCTTTCCATCTTCTATGTCAGTACATTCCATCTCATCCATGTCTATTCGGCCCTTATAATACAGTATGTCCCTCCGCAACAAGTCCTTTTTGCAGAAAACCAGCTGGTGGTCGAAAAGGAAGAAAGTCCTTTGTTGGTTCTTGCCTTGTTTGAAGAGCTTTGTTAATTCCCCTGAATGGATCAACTCAGAACTCCGGGCTAATATGTCTTGGCCCTAAAAAAACAATGTATATTAATATTTGTAGACCTTCCATTCTTAGCATCTGTGCATCTATTAGGAGGGTGCAAACTTTTAGAATTTAGGCTTAGAACAAACATGGCACTTAAACATTGAGATTTGGGAGTGAGGAACAGCCACTGTGGGTAGGTGGACTGAAGTTACGTTCGTCCCAGAAGACACCAAATGTACTAGTGTATTGTGTGAACTGTAATGTAATGTAGTATGCAGTTTCCATGTATAAGGTAATGTAATGCATAGCAATAGGAAGAAAAGCATAAGTGAGTAGAATGTATAAGTTTATAGGTAAGGTAATATGTATTGTAGAATATAAGATGTATTCGTAGTGTATAAGGTATATAGGACTGTTTCATAAGACTGTTATGCAGGGATATGGCAATGTACAAGATAGGAATGTTATATAGAATGTTTATGTAGGATGTACAAGAATGTAGGTGAGAGGTCAAGTATGCCCAGCAACAGGATGCAGGGACAGAATTAATTAAGTGTGGGACTAGCCCACAATGGGAGGGGTTAGTTCCTAGGTTAAGTGACTAGTATGGACGTGCAAGTCAGACATGTTGTCATGATCGCATGTAAAGGCTAACCAGTGGTAATCACAACGTTGAGACTGGAGTGAGGCAGCGTGATCTTGCAAAGTGACTGGAGCATCGGACGGGATAACCATAGCACTAGACACTGACCCCTGGAGGAATGGCTCTGCACTGAAGGAGCCTGAGTGCAAACAAATGGCCAGGCCCCTTAGCCATTAAGGTATGGGTTTATCACCACAGGACTCTCCCAGGTGGGACACCCTTCTGGTGACAGAGCCTAAGGCTCTTCACCAATACTATGACGTATTCTCTATCCCGCTCTCCTACGGGGAGATGAGACCATCACCTGGAAGTTTCTGGGAGGCTGCAGCTCCATTCCAGTCATAATGTCCAGTACCCATAAAGCCCCTGCTATGTGAGGGAAGGAAATGTGGGCCCAATGAGATGGAAAGTGACCATCGGAGACTGTGCCGCTGTGTGCAGCTAGGTTGTGCTGCAAAGCCCAAATCCAGAAAGACTTCTGACCGATTTCTAAAATATCTCTACAAAAACTATAAAATGGCATTCATATATCAGATTTCTTTTTAAATAACAGTTGTCCCTGTGTTAAAAGGGTGATAAATGTAAGATTGTTGGGAGTCTGTCCACTGGAGCATGATCATGAAAATGGGTGTCCCAAAAATAGGTGTCCTCTGTATGAATGGTGCTGTAGTGCGCAGGCACGACCACCACTTTTATAGGAGTGGTAGTCTTAGATGGGCAATACCACTCCCATAAAGAAGTGAATGGATTGGTTCTCGCGAATGGGCACTGCTATGTCGTTCACACCAGAGACCTTGGGACGATTGGGGAGGGTCCTAGTGGTCTGACTCCCAGCAATGACCTTTCCTGTTGGATAGACTCTAATTAAATTTATGTGACAGCCCTTTTATATTGTATACAGCCATTTTGCTAGCCACAGTTGTTGTCACTCAGCTTTCCCAAGATACCATAATTGCACACCAGCACGAAGTACCTAAGCTGCAATGCCCTGCACATGAGGTAAGAGACATGGCTAATTAACAGAGCTATACTACATTTCTAATTAAAAGGTATTTGCTATTATTATTACATCTACTATATAAAGGAATAGGATCTTGGAGATGGGAATATCCCTGACCAGAAAAGCTGTTATTGAGTATTATGACCCCTCATTTAGTAGAGCTCTGTGATTTAGAAAAGAGTTAAACAAAAGCAGATAATTCAAGGACTTATTTACCTAGTGTAGAAAGCTTTTTTTTAAGATATTACTGACATATACAGAGCAGTTCCAGTCATAGATTGTGAAACTTTGTGCAATAATCACCAAAGCCATCACTTGCGGAATTCTCATTTCCTGGTACACTGATTTTCAAGATCTGTAGAACGGATCCAAGAACTCACCTCCCACCCAACTATGGAGACCTGCCAGCAGGCAATCTTGTCAATGCTCTCCAGCCGCCGTTTCCGCTCGTTAATTAAGCAGGCGACATTTTTCATGGTTTCATAGGCTTCTTTTATTTTGTTGTAATCCCTGCAATGTAAAAAAAGCAGTTGTTAAAAATTTCAGAGCACAATGCAGAACACAAGGGTGAAAATGGGCGGTCGTATCATTGGTCCAACCTCTGCGGCCGCTCAGGGGTTCATTAGGTCAAGGGGCCCATTTCTACCTCCAAAACAGGTGGAATTATGCATTATGATTAGCTTATTGACTCCAAAAGGCCCATATTTTATTCTCACAAAGGGGCCCTTTACTGTTTATGTCCGTAAGCGAAGGAGATTATTTATGAAAATAAGGGAAGGTGTTGACCAGTGCACCCAGTGAAGGACATGGACATGTTTTTCATCAATATGAAGTTCTAGCTGTAGTACACGGCATTGCCCGGGATAGTAACTTAAGCGGGCTTTACACGCTACGACATCGCTAATGCGGAGTCGTTGGGGTCACGGAATTCGTGACGCACATCCGGCCGCATTAGCGATGCCGTTGCGTGTGACATCGATTAGCGATTTTGCATCGTTGCAAAACAGTGAAAAATCGCTAATCGGCGACACGGGGGACCATTCCCAATTATCGTTACTTCAGCAGTAACGAGGTTGTTCCTCGTTCCTGCGGCAGCACACATCGCTGCGTGTGACACCGCAGGAGCGAGGAAGCTCTCCCTACCTGCCTCCCGGCCGCTATGCGGAAGGAAGGAGGTGGGCGGGATGTTACGTCCCGCTCATCTCCGCCCCTCCGCTGCGATTGGGCGGCGGTTCAGTGACGTTTCAGTGACGTCGCTGTGACGCCGCATGGACCGCCCCCTTAGAAAGGAGGCGGTTTGCCCGTCACAGCGACGTCGCCGGACAGGTAAGTATGTGTGACGGCTCTGGGCAATGTTGTGCGGCACGGGCAGCGATATGCCCGTGTCGCGCAACAGATGGGGGCGGGTACCCACACTAGCGATATCGGGACCGATATCGCAGTGTGTAAAGTAGCCTTAAGTGTATCTCTGTCTCTCAATCTCCCTCTCTGTCTGTCTGTCTCCTTCTCAATGTGTGTCCCTGTGTCTGTCTCCGTGTCGGTCTGTCTTTACAGATATCATGTTACCTCACACATAAGCTTCTTATACCGGGCGGCACAGTGGCTCAGTGGTTAGCACTGCACTCTTGTGGTGGCTCAGTGGTTAGCACTGCAGTCTTGCAGCGCTGGGGTCCTGGGTTCAAATCCCACCAAGGACACCATCTGCAAGGAGTTTGTATGTTCTCCCCGTGTTTGCGTGGGTTTCCTCCAGGTTCTCCGGTTTCCTCCCACACTCCAAAAACATACTCACAGGGAACCTAGATTGTGAGCCCCAATGGAGACCGTGCTGCCAATGTATGTAAAGCGCTGTGGAATTAACAACGCTATATAAATGAATAAATATTATTATTATATATTATACTAAGAATGTCAATCGTTGTCTATAGCAACCAATCACAGGTCCTATTAATTGACCTGCTGCTTTGACTTTAATGTAAGCAGTTTTTTTGGCGAGTAACTGAAGCGTGGGGTTAAATTTTCCCCTCGAAACATAGTATATGACGTTCCCTGAGTCAAATGGGGCATCCTTGCAAAATTTTGTGATTGTAGATGCAATGGTGCGGATTCCTTTGGTGGACACACACACATACACTCACACATATATAGACATACATACACTCAGCTTTATATAATAGATTAGAATTATTATATGTGACATAGTAGTCTTCAATGGCAAGAAAAATACACAACCATGGTAAAAGGAATAGAAATTCAGAACCAAACAAAACAACAAATGTAATAACAAATATAAAAACTAAAAATAATTATTATTAATAATAATAATAATAATAATAATGATATTATTATGATTGACTGAACATTTGTGAAAATTACCAGCTACCCACTAAGGAGAAGTCGTGGAAGCAACATGGTGGAAAAAGTACTCAATTTTAAACCCATGAAAGTATTGACCCCCAACACAGCAGTGATCAGGCAGTTCTGATATAATTATAATAATAATAATAAAAAATTTATATAGTGCCAACCTATAGCGAAACACTTCACAATTCAGAGGGTGCATGCACAAATAATGTCAGACATCAAATAGTAAAGCCTGCTTTACACGTTACAATTACACATGAGATCTCGTATGCGATTGCACACGCCCCCATCGTATGTGCGGCACGTTCAATTTGTTGCCTGTGTCGTACAAACGATTAAATCCAGTCACACGTACTTACCCGTCCATACGACCTCGATGTGGGCGGCGAACATCCACTTCCTGTAGTGGGAGGGACATTCGGCGTCACAGCGACGTCACACGGCAGCCGGCCAATAGAAGCGGAGGGGCGGAGATGAGCGGGACGTAAACATCCTGCCCACCTCCTTCCTTCAGCATTGCAGGCGGCACGCTGGTAAGCCGAGTTCATCGTTCTCGGGGTGTCACACACTGCGATGTGTGCTGCCTCGGCAACATTGAACAACCAGACGTTCAATTTTTTTTAATTTGAACGACGTGTATGCGATGAATGTGTTTTCGTACAATCGCAAACGCACGTAGGTTTCACAAGCTACAACACCACTAACGATGCCGGATGTGCGTCACTTACGACGTGACCCCCGCCGACACATCATTAGATATATTGTAGCGTGTAAAGCAGGCTTAACCCATAGTTCGACAATTCAAACAAGAGAATTGAAGGCCCTAGTCACAGGAGATTACAATCTATGGGGAAATAAGGGAGACAAAAGAGATAAAAAAAATGCATATATTGTACGGTTTAATCATCTTTGCAATAAATAAAAGTACTCCTGTAAAGCTACATGAATCTATCACCTGCCAGTAACTGTGTATTGTGCTCCTGAGTGCATGAAGTGTGTGGGAACAGATAAAAAGAACCAGATTCTGAGAAAAATGTAGGAAGTAAGAACTCAAAGAAGTTACATTACTGAAGTGATGCAATACGACAGCCAGAAAACGTGAATTTAGGGGCTGCTTAAATTGGCGGACCCAGAGAATTATTCAGATTATTTGGAGTAGTGCATTTCAGGGAACTGGTGCAGCACTGAAGAAGGGATTTGGAGGTCAGATTACACAGGTATGCAAAATTTGGGTTTATGAAAGTTTTTTCAAATCCAATGACTGATTTGTGTGTTTTCTTATGCCCTCATTTGAGAAAAAAAAAACAAAAAAAAACACTTCTATTTTTAACCATCTATTATGGATTTGACACAAAACAGGAGTACATTCCATGCGAGTGAGATGAACAAGAAAATTGATGTAAAAAATCTACACAATATTATATACTAGAAGGTGGCCCGATTCTACGCATCGGGTATTCTAGAATTTACGTATTGTGTAGTTAATGTATGATTTTTGTTATATATAGATGTTGTTGTCTGTAGTTACCAAGTGTTTGTGTAGGGGCTGTACATGTTCTGGGTGTTGTCTGGGTGTGGCGGGGGGTGAGAGCGGTGTTGTTTGTGTGTTGCGTGTGTTGCGTTATTTGTGGAGCGCTGTGTGCCTGTAGCGTTGTGTGTGTGTGTTGCACGGTTTGTGTGGGTGTGGGGTGTGTGTGTTTTGGGGGAGGTATGTTTTGTGCAATGTGTGTGTTGTGCGGTATGTGCGTATATTTGTGTGTGCCGTGGTGTTTGTGTGTTGGGTGTTGTGTGTGTGCGGCGTTGTCTGTGTGTGTGGGTGTCTGTGTAGGGCGGTGTTTGTGTTTCCCAGTGTGTGTGTGGTGTGTTGTGCAGTGCATGTGTGTGGGAGTGTGTGTGTGTGTGTGTTTTGGGGGGAGGTGTGCACCCCCCCATCGTGCTCCATCCCCCATGCTGCGCACCCCCCATCGTGCTCCATCCCCACTCCCCATTGTGCTCCATCCCTCATGCTGCGTACTCCTCATCGTGCTCCATCCCCCATGCTGCGCACTCCTCATCGTGCTCCATCCCCCATGCTGCGCATTCCCCATCGTGCTCCATCCCCCATGCTGCGCACTCCCAAACGTGCTCCATCCCCCATGCTGCGCACCCCCCATCGTGCTCCATCCCCCATGCTGCGCACCCCCCCATCGTGCTCCATCCCCCATGCTGCGCACCCCCCATCGTGCTCCATCCCCCATGCTGCGCACCCCCATCGTGCTCCATCCCCCATGCTGCGCACCCCCATCGTGCTCCATCCCCACTCCCCATCGTGCTCCATCCCCCATGCTGCGCATTCCCCATCGTGCTCCATCCCCCATGCTGCGCACTCCCAAACGTGCTCCATCCCCCATGCTGCGCACTCCCAAACGTGCTCCATCCCCCATGCTGCGCACTCCCAAACATGCTCCATCCCCCATGCTGCGTACTCCCAAACGTGCTCCATCCCCCATGCTGCGCACTCCCCATCGTGCTCCATCCCCCATGCTGCGCACCCCCCATCGTGCTCCATCCCCCATGCTGCACACTCCCCATCGTGCTCCATCCCCCATGCTGCGCACCCCCCCATCGTGCTCCATCCCCCATGCTGCGCACTCCCCATCGTGCTCCATCCCCCATGCTGTGCACCCCCCATCGTGCTCCACAGTCACACATCACACAGTATACACGCACACATCTGATCGCATACACTCACACACACACCCCACTTCTCCCTGTGCCCACCGGTGGGCGGTCCCAGCAGCTGTGCTGCACGCCGTGCTCCTCTGCCGACACTCACAGATCCGATCGCATACACTCACACACACACACTCACACACATCCGATCGCATACACTCACACACACACACTGACGATATCGCACATACACGCTCACACAATCACAACATCCGGAGATACCACATGCTTCCGGCCATGTGATCCTCGGCAGGTCCTGGAAGGTCACTGCACAGTATCGCCGCCGAGAAGCAAGCGATATCACGGGATGTTGTGAGTATGTGGATGCGATCTGATGTGTGTGTGAGGTGTGTGTGTGAGAGTGAGTGTGATCTGATGTGTTTGTGTCTGTTCTCACCTGGGAGTCGGGTCTCCGTATCGGTTCGTGGAATGCGTGCGGGAAACGGGGCCAGAGCGAGCGTGCAATGCCTGAGGGGGGCGGGGCGTGGCCGAGTTGCCAATGCGTGCAGGGGGCCGGGGCGAGAGGCCAATCCGTGTGGGGGGCGGAGCCTGGGCGAGCGGCCAATCCGTGCGGGGGGGTGGAGCCGAGGTGAGGCGAACGGCCAATCCGTGCGGGGGGCGGAGCCGAGGCGAGCGGCCAATCCGCTGCTTGTCACCGTAAGGACACAATTTTGGAGCAAGACAGACAGACAGACAGACAGACAGACAGAATAAGGCAATTATATATATATATATATAGATAATTATTATTTTTTTTTTTTTTTAAATATTCACTCTGCAATATTGATATTTAATTCTTACGCCTTTTCTCTTCTAAGCTTCTCTTGATCCCTTTTCTCTTATAGAGGGTTAGGCTACTTTCACACATCCGGTATTTGCTCTGCGGCACATTACGGCACTCTGCAGAAAAACCGCAACCGTTTTTTTTGCTGCCGGTTGCGGGTTTTTTTGCATAGACTTACATTAGTGCCGTATTGTGCCGCATGGGCTTGTGGTCGGTCCGGTTTTCGCCGCATGCGGCAGATTTAGCCGATGCCGCGGCCAGATGAAACGTTGCCTGCAACGTTTTTTGCTCCGGCAAAAAAAAAACTGCATCGCGCCGCATCTGGCCGCTGCGGCGCATTTTTCAATGCATGCCTATGGACGCCGGATGCGGCAAAAACCGCATCCGGCCGCCGCATGCGGTTTCTTCCACTGCGCATGCTCAGTAGCATGCCGCAACCGGAAAAAAACGGACGGGCCGCATGTAAAAACGTATGCAAAGGATGCGGGTTTTCGCCGCATCCGTTGCATAGCTTGCACAGCCGGATTGAGCCGCACTGCTCAAACCGGATGTGTGAAAGTAGCCTTATGGTTCTTCTCTGTGAAGCCGCCAGCAGTCATCCTCCATCATGGTCACGTTCCCATCCACCTTGGTATCGTTGTTCCATCTCCTTGGTATCCAGATGAAATCTTTCTCCTTGTTCTTCACTGACAGCATCAAGGTTTTCAGAAAAGTCGTCCAAATGGGAATGTAAAAAACGTACTTGAAATTTATCAGACAACCCAAGGGTTTGAAACGTTTCATTTTGTTCTACAGAATGGACTTACATTTTGGATCTTTGTTGTTACCTATAAATGTCTTCACAATGTCTTTAAAAGAATCTCAAGCCCCTTTCTCCACAGCTTTCACTTTTGTTTCGAACACGTCATTCATGAATTTCCAAATATCCAAACTCACAAAAATGCCTTCCTTCAGATTTGCTTTGGACAGTCCCCGAAACTTGGCACACAGGTACTTAAGTCTCTCCTTTTGTTAGAGCTTTCACAAACTGCTTCATCAGTCCAAGCTTCATGTGGAGTGGTGGCAGGAGAACTTTAGTGGAATCAACTAAACTTTCAGCAACTTTGTTCTTGAGTAGAGTTGATGAAACCCGCCAATATCTGGGAAAGGCGGATTACTGCCGGATTGAAAAAAAAAGTCTGGATCCGCTCCGGATTCCGGTGCCCATTAAGTTTATGGGGACCAGAATCTGGAGATTAAAAACATTTGTGTAGGGGATAAGGGGGTAGGAGCGCGCGCGGTGTACTCACCCGAGGCAGTATCATGGCAGCAAACTCCTTTCGGGTCACGCTTTTCCCTTTCGGAGCCGACAATTCAATATTCAATGTTTTGTCCGCCCACTGGAGCGTGTAATTGGTTGCAGTTAGACACACCCCCAGCCTGAGTGTCAGCGTGTCAGCTGACTGCAACCAATCTTAGGTGGCAGGACGGCTGGGAAAGCAGTGCAAGTGTCTGCGGGTCAGTATGGTAAACGTGCATGTGTTTCAGAAATACATGCACGTTCCTGTCAGACGCGTGCGCGGCTGTGCCGGTGATGCAATGTCAGACTTGTGCGAGTCTAGCATGCAGCACCTGGCACAGCCTGCTGTTCTCTGAACAGGAGCATGCATGTACCTAGAAACACATGTACACTCCTGTCAGAAGTGTGCGTGGCTGTGCTGCGATGCAAGGGACTCCCGTGAGTCTGACAAGTGTGAATCCTGCCTAAAAGAAACCACATGCAGCTTTTTTTCTTTATTATTTAAATAAATAATTAAAAAAAAACCAAAAAAACGAAGTGCGGTCCCCCTTAATTTTGATGCCCAGCCAAGATAAAGCCGGCTGGGGGCTGGTATTCTCAGCCCGTAGTTGCCCGGTATTGCCACATCTATTAGATGTGACAATCACGGTGCTTTACGCGTGGGCCAGGAGCGGTGCCAATCGGTGTAATAAGGGGTTAATAGCAGCGCACAGCTGCTACTAAACCCTAGGTTAGTAATGGCACAGGCGTCTGAGATACCTGCATCACACAAACCTGTAAATGAAAGTAAATAGACACAGAGAAAAATGCTTTATTTGAAATAAAGTACAAAACACACACCCTCCTTCACCTCTTTATTAACCCCCAACACCCTGTAAGTCCGGCATAATCCACACGACTTCCCATGCCGCTTCAGCTCTGCTATATAACACAGCCAGCGACCATAGTGCACGACAGCTGACTGAGCCGCGATGACTGCATGGCAGGCAGATACTGTCAGAGGCTGGGGGCGTGTCTGCCTGCAACCAATCACAGACGAGAGGACGCCCGGTGGGCGGGGGCAAAACACGGAAAGCTGTGTGTATACGATGCACAGTAAAAGAAGTGAATGCGCGACCCGGTAGCAGTGTGCCGTCATGACAGAGTCTCGGTAAGTATGAAACGCTGTTTTATTTCTGTTTTTCTTTATTTTTCAATTATTTTCCCCAGTGTTAGATCCGGATCGTGCACCCAGAATCCCGGATCACGGTCTGGCACCCGGGCACCTTTGAAACCGCGCAGCTCCAGACTTTTACAGTCCGGATCCGCTCAGCCCTATTCTTGAGTCCAGGTTGCAAAGATGTTCTTGTTGGCCCCATTTTTTTTACTCCAGTGATGAGTCCTATCCAGTCTGTCCTACTCACACAAGAAGCATGGGTACTTCATGTATCCTCTTAGCTGCCCAAGGGGCAAAGAGAGAACTTTCAGATCACCACATATTGACCACCCTTGATCCGAATACTTTCTGAGAATAAAATCTAAATTCTCATAGCTTCCCCTCAAGTGCACAGAATGCCCTACAGACTCTGAAGCATACTTACTTGCTGACATTGTGCAGTAGCAGCTTTCAGACTTCTTTTGGATGAATCAATTAAGAGTCTCCACTCGCTCATATTGAACTCAATGTTACATTTTTCCATCAGCCCAGGAAAATCACTGCAATACACTGGAGCATCGTCTTGAGAAAAGTGTGAATGAATTACATGTCTCTGCTTCTGCATCATGAAAAATAGGTACATGGAGCCATCAGATTCTTTTCCTTTAGTTTAGAACCTAAAAGTTCTGCATAATGTTTAGGAAGCTCCGAGTCCCTGGCTCAATGGGCCTATGGATTCAGTGTTTGTGAAAAAAATGTACGTGATGGAATTTTTTTGATATTTTTACTGAGTTTAGTGATCGTGAAAGTATATAAAAATCATGTTTTACTTTTTAAACAATTTGCAGACTTGTGTTATTGAAAATGTTAGTCTTCGATCACTAGCAAAACTAAGACCATGGGTAGGGGGTGGTAGAGAGATGTAGGAGATGTAGGTCGGAGCAGCATTGTGGAGAACTTTGCTGGTAAGTGTGTCGCGGGCGGCGGGGCGCTGCGCTCACCACGCTCGGGTCCGGTGCTGCTGCTGCTGCTACTCGGTGGCTCGAGCGGTGGGCCGGATCCGGGGACTCGAGCGGCGCTCCTCGCCCGTGAGTGAAATGGGGTTTTTGTTGGTGCTTGGGATGTCGGTTTGTGACGCCACCCACGGTGTGTGGTGAGGTTGGGGCACCACCGCTGCTCTGTACGGGGAACCCGGGAGCGATGACAGGGAGCAGCTGGGATGTTTCTCTCCCCTCCGTGGGTAGGGGGATTTTGGCAGTCCCGGGGCCCAGAGTTGTTGTCTGTTTGGTGGGTTGCGGGGCTTGGCCAGGTGCAGGGTCGCGGGGCAGCGCAGTGCCAGACGGCATGGTGGTACTTACTCAGCCAGTAACGCACACGGAGTCTCTGGTAAAACAAACGGCTGGATGGACGAGTCCCACAGACTGCTGCAACGGTTACTCCCGGTAGGCTGGCGGTAACTGTGTCTCCCTGCACCGGTGTTATGTTCTCGGCCCCGATGGCTTCCCACCGGTAACCCGCTCCCCTGCGGTATGTTGGCTAAGGGAGCCCCTTCTTGCCCACAGGCTCTGGCCCTGGGAGCTCTAGCTCTGGTGGTAGCTTTATCTCCCTCACGGTTTTGGACGGTTGCCTTCAGTTGGGTCTTTATTGCCTGGAAACCCCGGAGGTTCCCGTCGCTGACGTCTTTGACCGGTTTTACGGCGACTCCTAGCCTGGTCGGGGTCCGTAGGCCCTGCCGGATGGTGCTGGCTTCTCTTCGCTCCCCGATCCGGTACCGGCGGGCCACCGCCCGTCCCCGGTCCTACGGTTGTGCGTCAATCAGCCTCTCCTGCAGACGGTCACCACCGTCTGCCAACCTTGCTGTTTCTGTGCCCGGGCCACGTACCCGGACACGGCCAGTCAGTTCGTCCACTACTACTTCCCTCACTCTCTCTCTACACTCAACTGCCAACTCCTCTCTCCTCTTTTCCCGCCTCCAGGACTGTGAACTCCTCGGTGGGAGGAGCCAACCGCCTGGCTCCACCCCACCTGGTGTGGACATCAGCCCCTGGAGGGAGGCAACAAGGATTTGTGTCTGACTTAGATGTTCCTAACCGGGGTGTGGGGTGTGTTGTTGCAGTACCTGTGACGTCCTGGCTTGTCCAGGGCGCCACAAGTGTGATAGGTTTATGCTGTATTCTGCAGTGGATATGCAACCACTGGAACATAGTGGAGGTATCAGTGCAACAGGTGGACAGAAATAGGAGGATAGATTGGAGGAGGAGGGAGTTGAAAGTAGACTTTTCACAACTTTTTTCATGTTGCAATGGACAAAGGATGTAATAATGGCTGGAAAGCGGAATTAAACATTATTATTTATTTTTTTATTTTACCTCTCCATTGTGGAGATACTGCAGGGATCACACAGGCACGCTTCACAACAGCTCCGTCTGATTCATACCCCATACCTGGTCCTGCCGGAGGTACCACATGTACCACACCACTGCTATTACACCATGTTTGGTGCCTATTGACATGATTATTTACTCCAAATAAGATTATATGACAAAAGGAGATGTGAATATATAGTCCACTCTCAGTGCTGAATTTTGACCCTGCCTAGCTGTTGCTGGACACACGGTAATATGGAATAAAGCTTTGCACTCCCTCAGGAGATATACACATCACATTACCCTTTCCAGGGGTCTCCTTGACAAATATACCCCTGCTACCTCCACTACTATATACATATTAATTGATAACTGACGCTTTATGTTTGATAATAGTCCTTTCTGACGAAGGCCCAAAGGCAGAAACGTCGAATTTTTGGACAAATGCATGTACCATTTATCCAGATTTTTTTTTTTTATTTTTTGGTCAATAAAAAAATCTGAACACGCAACTTGTTTGTTTCTTAAGGGTGTGTGTGCCAGAGTTCTCTTTTGAATTTTGATACTATTCTCTTCAGCACCTGTGTTTCAGTGACGCAGAGTCTTATCCTTCCAATTAATCAGTTAGCATCCACTTGGATGTAACAAAAGTCATCAGACAGTTTTCACTGGGGGCGTGTACTAGTTCTCCTTGTGTGAGTTGCCCAATCATAAGCTGGTAGCAACACAGCAGACAAACAACACATCATAGCTTAGGTTATACAATGTGTTAGATCTAAGTATACAGCTCTGCTCTCCTGGTCTAACCTCCTACATGATTAGAAAGTGCTGAGAGATTAGACCACAGATGACCCACACCTTTCAGATAAGGTCCCTATGGAGAGAAGAGAAGCACAGCTGAATTTAGTTGTGTCACTCACAATACTTGATTGCTAAACACAACCACCACAGCTTAGGTTTTTCCGTTTGCTAGATGTAAGGATACAGCTCTGGTCTAACCTGATACATGATTAGAAAGTACTGGGAGATTAGAGCACAGATGATTCGCACCTTTCAATTAAAGTCCCAATGGAGAGGGGAGAAGCACAGCTGAATTTAGTTGTGTCACAATACTTTACTACACACACCACCACTACCACAGCTGAGGTTTCGCAGTTGGTTAGATGTAAGGATACAGCTCTGGTCTCCTGGTCTAACTTCCTGCATGATTAGAAAGTGCTGGGAGATTAGAGCACAGATAACCTACACGGTACAGATAAGGTCCCTATGGGGAGAGGAGAAGTACAGCAGAATTTAGTTGGGTTACAATACTTTGATTCCTAAACACCTCCACCATAGCTTAGGTTTTTCTTTTTGTTAGATGTCAGGATACAACTCTGGTCTCCTGGTCAAACCTCCTACATGATTAGGCTGGTTTCACACTACGTTTATTTAACATCCGTCCATAACGTTTTTTTAGCGGAAAAACGGATCCAGTGCAAATGCGTTTTCACTTCAATGCATTTGCAATGGACTCGCGTTAACATGCGTTCACCTGCGTTTGCGTGCGTTATAGTGAGGATCCAGCGACTTGCAGTTTTTTAACATCTTTCAAAAACGCTACTTGTAGCGTTTTTGAGCTGCGTCCAAATACTGCATGTCACCGGATCCTGACTAAACAGCACGCAAACGCAGGTGAACGCTGGCATGCTGATAGACAGGATCCTGCTTGCTCTACTGAGCATGCACAGAACCAGTCTCGCGTGATCTGTCTGTCTCTCCTCCTCCCTCCCTCACCCTCTCTCTCTATCTCTGTCTTTCCCCCTTCCTCCCCTCCCTCTCTCTCCCACCTGAGAGCTGTGGACACTCGTAACCAAGGTAAATATCGGGTAACCACTTCTCTTAGTTACCCGATGTTTACGTTGGTTACGCGTGCAGGCAGCCCGGCTCCTAGCAGCTGCAGACACTCGTAACCAAGATAAATATCGGGTATCCAAGCCCGATGTTCACCTTGGTTACCAGCGTCTGCAGCTGTCAGAAGCCGGCTCCCAGTCTAGTTCCCCTCACTCCCGATCACATGACTCCAATGCCCGCCCCTAAACATCCAGTGACAGGATCCTGCAAAATAACAGATGCGTTTGCATGCGTTTTTTGCTGTAAAAGCAGGATCCGCTTTTGCAGCAAAAAAACGTTCCTGATGCATGTTAAATAAACGTAGTGTGAAACCAGCCTTAGAAAGTGCTGGGAGATTAGAGCACAGATGATTCGCACCTTTCAGATAAAGTCCCAATAGAGAGAGGAGAAGCACAGCTGAACTTAGTTGTTTCACAATATTTGATTGCTAATATCTCTGCAAAGGCAAAGTAAAAAAAAAAAAAAAAAAGTTTCATTCTGTTCTGGGTGCCAAGCTCAAAAAAGAACCAAGAATAATAGGCAATTTATTAGTGAGGAGCCTTATTCTGCAAGCTATGATATGTACTTGTCGCGCCTGTGACTAGATCCCTCTGTTTAGTTGGTATTTAAACCATGGATCTGAATTTCTAAAATATTCAGATTTTCCCATAAATAAATTCCTAAATATTAGGGTCAGGAAAGCTGCGCACACTCTCCCGGATTGGAAAGAATGGAATATTTTGCAGCCGTCACACTGCAGACCTTCTCCACTTTCCCCTGCTGTGCTCCCGCATAGCCCAACACTGCTCCTATTGTGTTCCTGAGAGGACCATCCGTTAGCCCAGATAGAGGGAGGTCTGCGGTCACACGATACACCAAGAAGTATGGAGTGATAAGAGGAAAAAGAAATTAAGAATATCATTTGGAAGCCAGGGAACGGCAGCAACGAGAGACATCAAAACAACGTTAAAAGCCAAGTGAGATGAATGTGTCAATTCAGGAGCAAACACTGACAGTTTGTACTGAGGGCTGAGAAATGACTTGGGAATTGTTCCAGAGGAGATACACAACAAAGCCTGTGTACTGGATACATATATCTCTCATTCCTTAGAATTTAAATGAGAAGTCTTCTGGCTCAATAACCCCCCGCTTCCCATCACTGCTTCTTATCGCTTGGTTTTCACACATTTCTTATATACACACCATTAACCAAACACATAAAACATTAATAAAATGTCAAATATAGGAGGATTTGCATAGAAATGAAAACTACAACAAAAATATTCTTCTTTGGAATGTTCGTTTAGAATGGATCAATTGTAGTCCCATCTTTGACCTGTAGGGGCAGTGTAGAAAAAAAACTACCGTATGTCTCTGTAGTTCTATTCAGCTGGGAAAGAAGAGCATAGCAGAATAGTTTGAGGAAAGGATTTCTGTATTATATTTATAGAAACCCAGCTATCTGACGTAGGAGCGTCACAACATAAGACTTTCCTTGATAAATTTCTGTTCTGTCGTCATTACTGAAAAATATTTGACACATTGACTTAAAGGGGTATTCCCATCTCCAAGGTCCTATCCCCATATGTAGTAGGTATAATAATAATAATAATAATAATAATAATAATAATAATAATATTAGCAAATACCTCCAATTAGAAATGTAGTATAGTTCTCCTGATTAGTTATGGCTCTTACCTCATGTGCAGGGCATTGCAGCTTAGGTATCCATGTGACAGTTGTTTGTGGTCATAACCATGGATACATAAGCTGCAATGTCCTGCACATGAGGTAAGAGGCATGGCTATATCAGGAAAACTATACTACATTTCTAATTGGAGGTATTTGCTATTATTATTACACCTACTACACATTGGGAGAAGAACTTGGAGATGGGAATACCCCTTTTAAAAGGAGCCCATGACATTAAAACGAAACTTGTCACCAGATTTGAGTACTATAAGCTGCGGCACCACCACTGAGCATTCCAGAATACTGTATTTAAAAGCCCAAGCCACTCTGTACAATGTAAAAAACACTTTTATAATACTCACCTAGGGGGTGGTCCGATCTGATGGGTGTCGCTGCTCTCCAGTCTGGTGCCTCCTCTCTCCGGTCCAGCACCTCCCCTCCGCTGCAATCTCCATCCTCCTTGTTTCCAGCCCAGTGTGGCTAACGCATCTATGTCATCCATACAGGCCGACATTGAGGTCCTGCGCAGGTGCACTTTGATCTGATCTGCTGAGGGCAGATCAAACTACAGTAATGCACAAGTGCAAGGAAAGAGTAAAGACCGCCCACACATGCGCACTACAGTACTTTGCTCTGCCCTGAGCAGGGTAGATCAAAGTGCGCATGCGCAGGACCTCAATGCCGACCTGTGTGGATGACGTAGAATGAGGACGGCGATCACTGCAGAAAGGAGGCGCCAGACAGAAGAGCAGCGATACCCATCGGACCAGACCGTTCCCTAGGTGAGCATTATAAAAGGGATTTTTACATTCTACATAGTGGCCTGGGCTCTTCTATACAGCATTCCAGAATACTGTATATAGCGGCTCACTGGTGGTGGCCGCAGCTTATAGTCGCCAAATCTGGTGACAGGTTCCCTTTAAACATAGTGTTTTTTCTCTAAGAGAAGCTGAACAGATTGATATTTAATTTAGTGGGAAAATAATTTCTATAACTTGTGATTTATCAAATCCACTTAGGAGTCCAGTGGGTGGTACCAGTCAATGGTTATCATACAGGGAAAACTTTGAGACAACGGCTCCGCCCACTGGACTCCTACGCATATAAATGAATAAAATTCTGAATTTTAACTATATGCTCTGCTCTATCTTATGGTGCTGGCAGCTCAGACTACAAATAAAACTGCACAGTTTCTCTTTAAGTCAATAAATACAACTGAATCGGCATAAACGGATTACAGATAAAGGGCATAAATTCATAGGATTCTAAAAAATCCATAATTTTAATTTTTTTTTTTTTTAATCAAGATTTGTAAATTGTTGAATGATAAAACATTAACAAATTCAAATATACAGTAAACCAATTAATAAAAGTAAGCTAATAAAATTGCACTAAAATTTCAAACATAAAAATTCATTTAAATAAAAAAAAAAAAGTATTATTGAGCTCACAGCTTCGCATTCCTTTTTCAGGATCTAAGTAATAAGAGTAATTTAACAGCAAAGTCCCCACCTGTGATCTTGGGTTGTGTACTTGAGCAGCTCGGCCAGCTGCAGAGGATACTTGCAGATCTT